>NC_135546.1:230896-273433 GCF_045843805.1 Urocitellus parryii
TCACATGACAAAACCCACTCAGGAGGTTCACATGACAAAACCCACTCGGGAGGTTCACATGACAACACCCACTCAGAGGTTCACATGACAAAACCCACTCGGGAGGTTCACATGACAAAACCCACTCAGAGGTTCACATGACAAAACCCACTCGGGAGGTTCACATGACAAGACCCACTCAGGAGGTTCACATGACAAAACCCACACAGGAGGTTCACATGACAACACCCACTCAGGAGGTTCACATGACAAGACCCACTCAGGAGGTTCACATGACAACACCCACACAGGAGGTTCACATGACAACACCCACTCGGGAGTTTCACATGACAGGACCCACTCAGGAGGTTCACATGACAACACCCACTCAGGAGGTTCACATGACAAGACCCACTCAGGAGGTTCACATGACAACACCCACTCAGGAGGTTCACATGACAAGACCCACTCAGGAGGTTCACATGACAACACCCACTCGGGAGGTTCACATGACAAGACCCACTCGGGAGGTTCACATGACAAGACCCACTCAGGAGGTTCACATGACAACACCCACTCAGGAGGTTCACATGACAAGACCCACACGGGAGGTTCACATGACAAAACCCACTCGGGAGGTTCACATGACAACACCCACTCGGAGGTTTACATGACAAGACCCACTCGGGAGGTTCACATGACAACACCCACTCGGGAGGTTCACATGACAAGACCCACTCAGGAGGTTCACATGACAACACCCACTCGGGAGGTTCACATGACAACACCCACTCAGGAGGTTCACATGACAACACCCACTCAGGAGGTTTACATGACAACACCCACTCAGGAGGTTCACATGACAACACCCACACAGGAGGTTCACATGACAAAACCCACACAGGAGGTTCACATGACAACACCCACTCAGGAGGTTCACATGACAAAACACACACAGGAGGTTCACATGACAACACCCACACGGGAGGTTCACATGACAACACCCACTCAGGAGGTTCACATGACAACACCCACTCAGGAGGTTTACATGACAACACCCACTCGGGAGGTTCACATGACAGGACCTACACGGGAGGTCCACATGACAAAACCCACTCAGGAGGTTCACATGACAACACCCACACGAGAGGTCCACATGACAAAACCCACTCAGGAGGTTCACATGACAGGACCCACTCAGGAGGTTCACATGACAAGACCCACTCAGGAGGTTCACATGACAAAACCCACACAGGAGGTTCACATGACAACACCCACTCAGGAGGTTCACATGACAAAACCCACTCAGGAGGTTCACATGACAACATCCACACGGGAGGTCCACATGACAAAACCCACTCAGGAGTTTCACATGACAGGACCACTCGGGACGTTCACATGACAAGACCCACTCGGGAGGTTCACATGACAGGACCCACACGGGAGGTTCACATGACAACACCCACTCAGGAGGTTCACATGACAACACCCACTCAGGAGGTTCACATGACAACACCCACTCAGGAGGTTCACATGACAACACCCACTCAGGAGGTCCACATGACAATACCCACACAGGAGGTTCACATGACAACACCCACACAGGAGGTCCACATGACAAAACCCACCCAGGAGGTTCACATGACAGGACCCACTCGGGAGGTTCACATGACAAGACCCACTCAGGAGGTTCACATGACAAAACCCACACGGGAGGTTCACATGACAACACCCACTCAGGAGGTTCACATGACAACACCCACACAGGAGGTTCACATGACAACACCCACTCAGGAGGTTCACATGACAGGACCCACTCGGGAGGTTCACATGACAAGACCCACTCAGGAGGTTCACATGACAACACCCACACGGGAGGTCCACATGACAAAACCCACTCAGGAGGTTCACATGACAGGACCCACTCGGGAGGTTCACATGACAAGACCCACTCGGGAGGTTCACATGACAAAACCCACACAGGAGGTTCACATGACAACACCCACTCAGGAGGTTCACATGACAAAACACACACAGGAGGTTCACATGACAAAACCCACTCAGGAGGTTCACATGACAACACCCTCTCAGGAGGTTCACATGACAAAACACAAACAGGAGGTTCACATGACAAGACCCACTCAGGAGGTTCACATGACAAAACCCACTCAGGAGGTTCACATGACAACACCCACACGGGAGGTTCACATGACAACACCCACTCAGGAGGTTCACATGACAACACCCACTCAGGAGGTTTACATGACAACACCCACTCGGGAGGTTCACATGACAGGACCTACACGGGAGGTCCACATGACAAAACCCACTCAGGAGGTTCACATGACAGGACCCACTCGGGAGGTTCACATGACAAGACCCACTCAGGAGGTCCACATGACAAAACCCACACAGGAGGTTCACATGACAACACCCACTCAGGAGGTTCACATGACAAGACCCACTCGGGAGGTTCACATGACAAGACCCACTCAGGAGGTTCACATGACAAAACCCACACGGGAGGTTCACATGACAAAAACCACTCAGGAGGTTCACATGACAGGACCCACTCGGGAGGTTCACATGACAAAACCACTCAGGAGGTTCACATGACAACACCCACTCAGGAGGTTCACATGACAAGACCCACTCGGGAGGTTCACATGACAAGACCCACTCAGGAGGTTCACATGACAACACCCACTCGGGAGGTTCACATGACAACACCCACTCGGGAGGTTCACATGACAACACCCACTCGGGAGGTTCACATGACAACACCCACACAGGAGGTTCACATGAAAACACCCCACACAGGAGGTTCACATGACAAAACCAACTCAGGAGGTTCACATGACAACACCCACACAGGAGGTTCACATGACAACACCCACTCAGGAGGTTAACATGACAACACCCACTCAGGAGGTTCACATGACAACACCCACTCGGGAGGTTCACATGACAACACCCACTCGGGAGGTTCACATGACAACACCCACTCAGGAGGTTAACATGACAACACCCACTCAGGAGGTTCACATGACAACACCCACTCGGGAGGTTCACATGACAGGACCTACACGGGAGGTCCACATGAGAAAACCCACTCAGGAGGTTCACATGACAACACCCACACGGGAGGTCCACATGACAAAACCCACTCAGGAGGTTCACATGACAGGACCCACTCGGGAGGTTCACATGACAAGACCCACTCAGGAGGTTCACATGACAAAACCCACACAGGAGGTTCACATGACAACACCCACTCAGGAGGTTCACATGACAAAACACACACAGGAGGTTCACATGACAACACCCACATGGGAGGTTCACATGACAACACCCACTCAGGAGGTTCACATGACAACACCCACTCAGGAGGTTCACATGACAACACCCACTCGGGAGGTTCACATGACAGGACCTACACGGGAGGTCCACATGACAAAACCCACTCAGGAGGTTCACATGACAACACCCACACGAGAGGTCCACATGACAAAACCCACTCAGGAGGTTCACATGATAGGACCCACTCGGGAGGTTCACATGTCAAGACACACTCAGGAGGTTCACATGACAAAACCCACACAGGAGGTTCACATGACAACACCCACTCAGGAGGTTCACATGACAAAACCCACACAGGAGGTTCACATGACAACACCCACTCAGGAGGTTCACATGACAAAACCCCACTCAGGAGGTTCACATGACAACAACCACACGGGAGGTCCACATGACAAAACCCACTCAGGAGGTTCACATGACAGGACCCACTCGGGAGGTTCACATTACAAGACCTACTCGGGAGGTTCACATGACAGGACCCACACGGGAGGTTCACATGACAACACCCACTCAGGAGGTTCACATGACAACACCCACTCAGGAGGTTCACATGACAAAACCCACTCAGGAGGTTCACATGACAACACCCACTCAGGAGGTCCACATGACAACACCCACTCGGGAGGTTCACATGACAACACCCACTCAGGAGGTCCACATGACAAAACCCACTCAGGAGGTTCACATGACAAGACCCACTCGGGAGGTTCACATGACAACACCCACTCAGGAGGTTCACATGACAACACCCACTCAGGAGGTTCGCATGACAAAACCCACTCAGGAGGTTCACATGACAACACCCACTCGGGAGGTTCACATGACAACACCCACTCAGGAGGTTCACATGACAGGACCCACACGGGAGGTTCACATGACAACACCCACTCAGGAGGTTCACATGACAACACCCACTCAGGAGGTTCACATGACAACACCCACTCAGGAGGTTCACATGACAACACCCACTCAGGAGGTTCACATGACAACACCCACTCAGGAGGTTCACATGACAACACCCACTCAGGAGGTCCACATGACAAAACCCACTCAGGAGGTTCACATGACAACACCCACTCAGGAGGTCCACATGACAAAACCCACTCAGGAGGTTCACATGACAGGACCCACATGGGAGGTCCACATGACAAAACCCCCTCAGGAGGTTCACATGACAACACCCACTCGGGAGGTTCACATGACAACACCCACTCGGGAGGTTCACATGACAACACCCACTCAGGAGGTTCACATGACAGGACCCACTCGGGAGGTTCACATGACAAGACCCACTCGGGAGGTTCACATGACAGGACCCACACGGGAGGTTCACATGACAACACCCACTCAGGAGGTTCATATGACAACACCCACTCAGGAGGTTCACATGACAAAACCCACACAGGAGGTTCACGTGACAAGACCCACTCAGGAGGTTCACATGACAACACCCACTCGGGAGGTTCACATGACAACACCCACACGGGAGGTCCACATGACAAAACCCACTCAGGAGGTTCACATGACAGGACCCACTCGGGAGGTTCACATGACAAGACCCACTCGGGAGGTTCACATGACAGGACCCACACAGGAGGTTCACATGACAACACCCACTCAGGAGGTTCACATGACAACACCCACTCAGGAGGTTCACATGACAAAACCCACTCAGGAGGTTCACATGACAACACCCACTCAGGAGGTCCACATGACAAAACCCACTCAGGAGGTTCACATGACAACACCCACTCAGGAGGTCCACATGACAAAACCCACTCAGGAGGTTCACATGACAAGACCCACTCGGGAGGTTCACATGACAACACCCACTCAGGAGGTTCCCATGACAAGATCCACTCAGGAGGTTCACATGACAAAACCCACTCGGGAGGTTCACATGACAACACCCACTCAGGAGGTTCACATGACAAGATCCACTCAGGAGGTTCACATGACAACACCCACTCAGGAGGTTCATATGACAACACCCACTCAGGAGGTCCACATGACAACACCCACTCAGGAGGTCCACATGACAAAACCCACTCAGGAGGTTCACATGACAAGACCCACTCGGGAGGTTCACATGACAAAACCCACTCAGGAGGTTCACATGACAAAACCCACTCGGGAGGTTCACATGACAACACCCACTCAGGAGGTTCACATGACAAAACCCACTCGGGAGGTTCACATGACAAAACCCACTCAGGAGGTTCACATGACAAAACCCACTCGGGAGGTTCACATGACAAGACCCACTCAGGAGGTTCACATGACAAAACCCACACAGGAGGTTCACATGACAACACCCACTCAGGAGGTTCACATGACAAGACCCACTCAGGAGGTTCACATGACAACACCCACACAGGAGGTTCACATGACAACACCCACTCGGGAGTTTCACATGACAGGACCCACTCAGGAGGTTCACATGACAACACCCACTCAGGAGGTTCACATGACAAGACCCACTCAGGAGGTTCACATGACAACACCCACTCAGGAGGTTCACATGACAAGACCCACTCAGGAGGTTCACATGACAACACCCACTCGGGAGGTTCACATGACAAGACCCACTCGGGAGGTTCACATGACAAGACCCACTCAGGAGGTTCACATGACAACACCCACTCAGGAGGTTCACATGACAAGACCCACACGGGAGGTTCACATGACAAAACCCACTCGGGAGGTTCACATGACAACACCCACTCGGGAGGTTTACATGACAAGACCCACTCGGGAGGTTCACATGACAACACCCACTCGGGAGGTTCACATGACAAGACCCACTCAGGAGGTTCACATGACAACACCCACTCGGGAGGTTCACATGACAACACCCACTCAGGAGGTTCACATGACAAGACCCACTCAGGAGGTTCACATGACAACACCCACTCAGGAGGTTCACATGACAAGACCCACTCAGGAGGTTCACATGACAACACCCACTCGGGAGGTTCACATGACAACACCCACTCAGGAGGTTCACATGACAAGACCCACTCGGGAGGTTCACATGACAACACCCACTCCGGAGGTTCACATGACAAGACCCACTCAGGAGGTTCACATGACAACACCCACTCAGGAGGTTCACATGACAAAACCCACTCAGGAGGTTCACATGACAAAACCCACTCAGGAGGTTCACATGACAACACTCACTCGGGAGGTTCACATGACAACACCCACACAGGAGGTTCACATGACAACACCCACTCGGGAGGTTCACATGACAACACCCACTCAGGAGGTTCACATGACAACACCCACTCGGGAGGTTCACATGACAACACCCACTCAGGAGGTTCACATGACAACACCCACTCAGGAGGTTCACATGACAACACCCACTCGGGAGGTTCACATGACAAGACCCACTCAGGAGGTTCACATGACAACACCCACTCGGGAGGTTCACATGACAAGACCCACTCAGGAGCTTCACATGACAACACCCACTCAGGAGGTTCACATGACAACACCCACTCGGGAGGTTCACATGACAGGACCTACACGGGAGGTCCACATGACAAAACCCACTCAGGAGGTTCACATGACAACACGCACACGGGAGGTCCACATGACAGGACCCACTCGGGAGGTTCACATGACAGGACCCACTCGGGAGGTTCACATGACAAGACCCACTCAGGATGTTCACATGACAAAACCCACACAGGAGGTTCACATGACAACACCCACTCAGGAGGTTCACATGACAAAACACACACGGGAGGTTCACATGACAACACCCACTCGGGAGGTTCACATGACAAAACACACACGGGAGTTTCACATGACAACACCCACACGGGAGGTTCACATGACAACACCCACTCAGGAGGTTCACATGACAAAACACACACGGGAGTTTCACATGACAACACCCACACGGGAGGTTCACATGACAACACCCACACAGGAGGTTCCCAAGGCATGAATCACATAGTAGGTCCGTGAGACGTAAGTCCGTGCAGTGGATCTGAATTGCTGGCCTCTCTTCTCCAGGGACAGACCCTGGTGCTTCCTGGTGTTCACATACCTGACCTGAGCAGCGGGATCTGATCTTATTTCAGAAGTCGGAGCTGTCCATTCAGCACTGCCGGGAGGGAAGGTGTCCAGCTGTGCAGGTGCCCTCGGATCTCTGAATCCCATGAATCAGCCCCACTTGGTAAGAAAGGGCACCCAGCATGTGTAAGCACACGTGTGTGGGCACACTGAGGGTGAAAGATGTACAAATAATTTCCTGGTACCCATACTCACTCAGATTCTGTCAGGACAAAGGAATATTAATCACGGTCCTCAACAGGTGGCCTAGAAAACCCATCGATTGGAGGGGCTGTGGTGGACAGAATATCATCAAAATATCGGGGTGTGAGCATAAAGGGTGTGAACGTACGAGTTAATAGGACAGCAACACACTAAGGATGCTAGGATTCTCAAGGACAACGTGTATTTTAACCATCTATCATTTTCCTCTTACTTTGGTGAGATATTTAAACAAAATGTAATTGTGATGTGTTTCACAAAATATTCAGTTTTTAAGAGAATTTCTATCAGTTTTCTTCCAGCTACAAATGTTCCCCACCCCAATCCCTTTCCAGTGTCACCATGGGATACACTGTAGTTCCTCTAATACAACGCAGGTGACCACTGGGTCTTCTTGCTTTGTTTTCTTGAACTCGGGACCTTGGACATGCCAGGCAAGCACCTACTCATGAGCTGTATCCCTGATCGTTTTTCTTTCTCATTTTGAGACAGGGGCTTGCTAAGGGGCCCAGGCTGGCCTTGCTCTTGGGGTCCTCCTACCTCAGGCCTCCAAGTCACTGGGGTCAGAGTTCCACACCACCTTGCCTGGCTGGATGATTGGTCTATAATATAAAACTTAATGCTGCACTTGGCCTGATTCTAAGGCAAGTAAGATATTTTGAATCCAAATCTTGCTAAAACTCAAGGCACAAAAAGGTCTTAAATGATGTCCCATGTATCAATAAACCTGAATCAAGTTAAAACAAACAGAAAGAAGAGCCTGTCCTAACCAGGAATCCAGACGTGAGGCAGGCTGCCGGCCCGGTGGGATCAAGACTCTGCTTTCTCTGTGGGTTCTCTTGTCCTTGCTCTCGTGGGTGGCGATTTGTCCCCAGGTGCCCTCCTTCTCTGTACGAGGGACACTGCATCATCTGGGGCCATGCAGGAGGTTTTTCCACAAATGAAAATCCCGACAGCAAATTCGATGAGTCAAAGAATCATGCCGTTTAAAATTGGAAAAGTACTATCAAAATACTCATCAAAGTATCCACATGCTTGACCTTCAAAGCTGTTCAGAACCAGAGTCTCACTTTTCTACCAGGACTGGACCAGATCCTGTCTGAAACCCTTGCTAATCTGTTTGGAGTTCGCTTTCTTTAATGATGATCATGGTTGAAGATCTTTTCATATTTTTATTAATTGTTTGATTTGGTCCTCTCTCATTATGGCAAGGTTGATGACTTACCAGAGGCTGAGCTGCCCTTGGCAGTGGGATCAGGAGTTCTATCATCTCCTCTTGGTGGAGACCACTTTCAGGGTGGTACTGGGGTGGAGACCCTCAGGTTCACAGCACGACAGGGGCTCTTCCATTTCCACCCCATTTCTCCCCTTTCTGCTCCTGCCCACTTCAAGACAGTGTTCTCACCCTACCATCCTCACCCACGATGCCCCAGGCTTGCAGCCCTGGGAACACATGGCAGCCGCGCTCTCCCAGGGCCTTTGCACATGCTGCCGGCTCTTGTAGCCCTCTCCCAGGCCCTCAGCCAGCCGCTTCTCACCTGTCTTCCAACTCTTTGGGAGCTGGCCCTCAGAGGAGGTCATGGTTATCTCTTATCACAAGACTTTGCTTAATTCTCCTGGTAGTGATCACCATTATTCAACCCAGGGATTTTAGAAACTATGTTGGGAAATAAGTAGTCATTTGGCATGTTTACTATATTGCAATTGATCATCCTAGAAGATGGATGAGCTCCATGAGCCAAGGGTCTTGGCCCCTGAGTTTGTGAAACATCTGCTCTGTGCTTGGAGAACTTCTAAGCCTCCACGGGAATCGAGGAATGGAAAGGGGCTTCCCTGCACCCCAGGGGGAGAGATGACAAAGTCAGGGCTTCCTCCCACCACATTACGAACAGAAGAAGGTGTGGTGATTCACAGTCCCCCATCGACCCCTAGAGGAAAAGTGTGACCCCCGGGCGGTGGCACTGGACAGCAGCAGCCTGCACAGGAGCACCTCTAGCTGCAGCGCTGTCCCCTCGCGCCGTGAGGACTCACCTGGCTCAGGCAGCACTGCCTGCGTGTCCATCCACACCAGGGGTCTCCACCGTGATCTGAGGCTGCAAACCCACCCCTCCCCTGCCACGGAGAGCAGGCTGTCAACACAAGAAGCAGGGACCTGAGCCACCCAGGGGAGAAGCCCACAGCGCAGCCAGATCTGAGGGCCAACGCGGGGGCCACCACCCTGAGTCATCACCACGTCACTGTCACTCACACCAGGCTTGCCCTCGTCCCACTGCCACCTCCCACTGCTTCCAGGCTTGGGGAGACCACCCACAGTGCAAGGAGAGCTGGCAGGACCACAGGCTCCACAGTGAGGGAGGGCAGCACCTCGCTCCCTGCACCAGACTCAGGAGCAGTGCTGCTCCGCCATAGGCACAGCAGGCGCTCCCCCAGACACGCAAGGCCACCTCAGAACCCTCATTCCTCTCTGACCTACTGCGTGCATTCTGGGTAGAGGACACGCCTTCCTGGAGGTCCATCTGGATCATAGAGGCCCTTCCTGGAGGTCCATCTAGATCATAGAGGCCCTTCCTGGAGGTCCATCTGGATCATAGAGGCCCTTCCTGGAGGTCCATCTGGATCATAGAGGCCCTTCCTGGAGGTCCATCTGGATCATAGAGGCCCTTCCTGGAGGTCCATCTGGATCATAGAGGCCCTTCCTGGAGGTCCATCTGGATCATAGAGGCCCTTCCTGGAGGTCCATCTGGATCATAGAGGCCCTTCCTGGAGGTCCATCTGGATCATAGAGACCCTTTCTGGAGGTCCATCTGGATCATAGAGGCCCTTCCTGGAGGTCCTCCCTGGATCATAGAGGCCCTTCTTGGAGGTCCATCTGGATCATAGAGGCCCTTCCTGGAGGTCCATCTGGATCATAGAGGCCCTTCCTGGAGGTCCTCCCTGGATCATAGAGGCCCTTCCTGGAGGTCCATCTGGATCATAGAGGCCCTTCCTGGAGGTCCATCTGGATCATAGAGGCCCTTCCTGGAGGTCCATCTGGATCATAGAGGCCCTTCCTGGAGGTCCATCTGGATCATAGAGGCCCTTCCTGGAGGTCCATCTGGATCATAGAGGCCCTTCCTGGAGGTCCATCTGGATCATAGAGGCCCTTCCTGGAGGTCCATCTGGATCATAGAGGCCCTTCCTGGAGGTCCATCTGGATCATAGAGGCCCTTCCTGGAGGTCCATCTGGATCATAGAGGCCCTTCCTGGAGGTCCTCCCTGGATCATAGAGGCCCTTCTTGGAGGTCCATCTGGATCATAGAGGCCCTTCCTGGAGGTCCATCTGGATCATAGAGGCCCTTCCTGGAGGTCCATCTGGATCATAGAGGCCCTTCCTGGAGGTCCATCTGGATCATAGAGGCCCTTCCTGGAGGTCCTCCCTGGCAGCCTGGGGCACTTCCTGGAACATCACTGAACCTGGGAAGTGCCCTGTCACCTGGACGTGATCTCGAGGAACTTGGAAATGTGCCTCCTCTTGGCTCCCCAGGCTCCTTGGCCTCGCGGTGTTTCTGACAGAACGTGCCGAGTTTCCTTCACAGACCCGTGTCACCCCTGGGTCTGGGCCTCTCTGCGGCCCTGGCCCTGCAGTCCGCAGAGCGCTCTGTCTGTCTGCGGCGACACAGATCTTCCCAGCAGCCCGCTCTCCTCACTTTGCCTCCTGAGGGGAAGCGGCACATGGCTTAGACGCCACCTGCTCTGAGGTACCCTATCTCTTATGTGCCACGTGCTGCTCACAGAGGAAGCGCACTCTACTTTCACTTCAGTTCACAGCCTTTGAGTGAAGGCCGCTTTTCTGTTGTTTTGTCTTCCTCTTTCCTGACACCTCAGGAGGCCGCACAGGACTCAACCCTCAGTGGTCCACGTGGCCAGGGGACGGGGTCCCGAGGGCTGAGAGACAGCTCTGCTCTGCGGGGCGTCTGCAGGGCAGGGAGCCTCTCGGCGGCTCCTGTTCGGCCACTTAGCAGTGAGTAAACACGATATTTCAGGAAACCAGCTTCCTGAGGCTTTCATATCAACAAAGCATTTCCCAGTGATGGCAGATAATCGCCTCATATATTGGGGCAAATGGAGTCTGTCTTTTTGAGGGAGACGGTCCTGAGATACGGATGGAGTCCAATTGGATTCGCTGTCCAAGCCTTGAAGAAATGGATATCATGCCACGTTTAATCTTGTGTGAAACAGAAAGATCAAACTGTCGGCATTAACGCCGAAGAGCCGTGACGAGCCCTCGGACGCCGCTGAGCCGTGGAGCCGCTTCTGATGATACGACGCACCCACGGGACCCTTCCCCACGACGCAGGTCATTAGAGGACAGAGCAGAACGTTCTGTTCACACTCACGACGTGCCCAGCCCACACAGCAATGAGGGCCAGGCCCTGGCGGTGGGTGTGCGTGAAAAGGCCTCCATCTAGGAGACGTTTTAGAGACACCTGTTTTCCATCTCGGCCACTGGATGAGATCTCGACCCTGAATTGTTTTTTGGGGTTGACCTGTGGGAATTTATTCATCAATCAGACTGTGATGAGTACCAGCCCGAAAGGTGTGGCTTTCTCATTAATTTCTGAATGTTTCATAGAGTCGAGCAGAAAATCGGTCCTTTCAAAAGCCCATCTGAGGAGAATTCGCTTTTATGAAACCTCATCAGCAGGTGCTGATAGGGATTTTGCAGAAATGTATTCTTCTAAATTCAGACACACAGAAGGGGCTGCGTGGACTCAGTCGCTGGCTCTCTCCGCTGACCTGCACCGACAGATCCACAGCCGTGTGCTGCTGAGAATAGATTTGAGACAGCTCTCATTCCAGCGCAGACCCAGAGCCAGCCACATCCGACCGGGTGGGCGAAGGCACCAAGACCCATCGGAGTCCTAGGACAGAGGCAGAGGGTCACCTCTGATTCCGGCCTCCACCCGCCTTCCCACCTGCTGTCCACACCCATCAGTTCTCTCTTCCAACAAACACCACTGGGTTGCTGCTTCTCCTGAGCCCCGTCCTGGCTCAGACCGTCTCCCAGTCAGCACACGTCCTGAAAACCTTTTGTCCTCAGGCTTCGCCCTCTCCCCAGCCTCCTCGGAACTCCTGTCCACAGAGCACGGGGACACTCCGACTCACTGCTCTGACTTCAAGTCCCCCCGGTTCCCTGGTACTCAGAACGATCCCAACTTGCTAGAGGCTGCGTCTTGGTCTCCCGCCCAGCCTCTGCTTCTCCGTCTCCCCTAATTTCCCAGAGAATCCACACCCCCACAGCCAGAGTCTGAAGGTGCCCAGGTTCTTTCCTTTGTCAGGACACTGCCACGCCACCAGGCAGTGCCCAGAGCAGCTCTGGCCCTCCCCAGCAGGGCCTGGACATCGGCAATGACAGTTGTCCCCTGGTCCCTGCAGGGACTGGTCCCAGGACACTGCCACGCCCCAACACAGCGCCCAGAGCAGCGCTCGCCCTCCCCAGCAGGGCCTGGACATCGGCAATGACAGTCGTCCCCTGGTCCCTGCAGGTACTGGTCCCAGGACCCCTGTGGATGCTCCAATCCCACGTGTCCACGGTGCAGTTCCCGTGAACAGCCGGGGCACATCCTCTGCATTCTTTACGCCATCTCTAGATGACCTGGACAGCCTGCAACCAAGTAACTGCTGTGCAGCTGCCTGTTCTACTCTGTTGTTCAGGAAATAGTGATAAGAAAAATCCAGTATGTGCTCAACTAGATGCAATTTTAGAAAACCCTCTGACTGGTGTTGGCTGAATCTCAGCGATGGAGCCTCAGATATAGGGCCGAGTGTATTTTGGGATTCACCTTGCTCTTTCTTCTCTATCCACCTCCCTCCCACCCCCCACAACCACCAGACAGTGCCAGTGCCAGCCTCCAGAAGCCCGTCTTGGTGGCTCTCACACCTGTGTTCCACAAGCCCTCCACCCATGTTTGTGGAATGAATATACGAGCATATTACCACACAGCTTTTATGGATAGAGGCTGCAAAAAACAATTTAGATGAAGACCAGTTTCAGGGGGAAAACTGCCTGTTTTTGTTTTGTTTTCATGTTCTGGAAACATCGGCTTCCTTTTTTCTTTACTTGAAGATGAATGTGCAATTATATCTAATATTCATAAGGGGACAGGGAGGCGAACAGACATCCTCCCCTACTGCCATCGTCAGCCTGCTTTTATCTGTGAGTGGGTGAGCCAGACTTCTCTCTGGAGGGGAGCGGAACCTGCTGGAAGCTCTGCTATCTCTTTTGGCCACTTAAGTCACAAATGGAGCAGAGTTGTTAACTCGTCCCCAAGTGCCACATCTATTGCCAAGGAACACGCAGGCTGGTTATGCCCACTGTGTACATTCAGCACACAAAACAAGGATCACAGGCTCGCAGAGCGTGAAGGGGTTCTTGGCTGGCATTCTCAGAATCTCTACGACATCAAGACACAATGAGGAAGCTGAGAAGACTATTTTATACCAAGGCACAGGGAGAAAAAGATTTCATGGTCACACGTACATTCCAAGTACACAAAATATTTTACAGTGAACTTTTATTTTAACTTCAAGTGCTATTTTCTTGTGATTCACTGGCTAAAGAAAATTCAGAAAGCCTGTTGAAAACACTGAACCAACCAACCAGCCACCATTGTACTCACCACACGGACATACCTGACCAAGGGGTGAATTTCCTTCCATGTAACTTAAAACTCAGCGAGCACGAATAGACTACAGACATAGTGCAAACTTCAGGCAAATAACAACCGAGTTTGAAGGAACCTTCTGAGCTCTAGGGATTGCAAGCTGTCTTGTCTGCAAGCAGAGATAGTTTGATGGCAGTTTTTATAACATATCTTAAAATGCCCATGAATATCTTATCCTTCCCATAAGCCAGCATCAGACATGATGAGGGCCACAGACTCTGGGCAGCAGAGCAGTCTCCCAGCCAAGCTTGGGCACTGGGGTGCTCCCCAGCATGGTGGTCCTCCCAAAGCCTCTCTGGCTCACACTGAAGCCATCTGGTCATCAGCAGCAGAACATCCGAGGCCTGGCCAGGTGTCCTGGTGCATGCAGGGGTGCTAGTCCCTTTTGGGTGAGCCTGGTCTGCAGGCACCATGTGCACCGTGCGCCTGGGGCCTGCACACGCACCCGTGTGTGCACAAGTTGCACTGCCGCCTGCGTTCCGGATGGGAGCTCACTCAGCAACGCTGAAAAGTCCGGTACTCCTGGAGGGGGAAGCAGGGAGGGTGCACCACGGCTGTTTGCAGAGTCTGACGGTCGGTCCTCCCAGTTTGTTCAATCAGAGGACATGGGTACGGAAGCCAGCAAGTATCACAGCTAGGGAGGAACAGAGCACAGACGCAGGGATCTGTCAAAGAGAGACCAACGGTTCAGGGCATGCATCCAGGAGCCCCGGCAGAGGGACCACGGAGGCACCCACCGCTCTGTGGAACTGGCTCCCCAACACGTCTCAGGACGGAGGCATGGCAGGGGCTGAAGGAGAGGGTAGAGCACCTGGCTCCAGGTCCCCAGGGCGGCTGAGGGAAGAGGGGGAGTGGGGTCCCGGTGCCCCAGCGCCAGCACACACACACCCGTGCACACAGACCCACACAGAGGCAGACTCCAGCCCTCTGTCCTGCACACTCAGGCAGCCAGCACAGAATGCCACAAGCAACAGAGGCCCAGGCCTCACCGTTCTGGAGGCTGGAGGGCCACCAGGGGGTCCAGCAGGGCAGCTGCACAGGGCTTGCTGCCGAGCCGTCCCCTCACCCTCGTCACACATGGCACACACGGGGTCTCTTTTATAAGGGCACCGATGCCACTTATGATCACACCCCCAGGACCCACCTGCTGTCCACAGGGGTGTCACATTCCTCAGCACACTGTGGCTCTGTGCAGGAGACAAGCAGGCCCCCGACGGTCCCGGGGAGAACACAAGTTACCCTGGAGGAGGCCTTGGAGATAAGGATCATCCCCTCCCACCATAAGACCTGTAAGAACAGGGTCCAATGAGAACCGGTCAGCAGGGCCAAAGTGACCCAGCATGACCCAGAATGGTCATGGCAGCGGGGACGTGAAAGCCGGTCAGTCAAGAGGTAGACCTGGGCGGGACGCTCTGGGGCCCCAGTAAAACCAGAGGGCAGGAGAGCGCACTGTGCCCCTCCTGAGAAGACCCTGTCTCTCCTTTGAGAGTGCCCCCCTCCTCTTTCCCCTGGTGAGGACGTGAAACTCCCGTGGTCCATTTTCAGAATCTGGTACTTAGCCTCCGTGGGCCGCGGGAGGCAGTGGAGATCCTGGAATCTCAGCGTCCTCTCTAGGTGTCCGGGGAGGGGCAGTGGACCACACAGACCATCCCTGCTGGTGGGCACACTGTTGGACAATGAGGCAAGACAGAGGATTCCGAAGCAGGCAGGAAGGAGGCATCCAGGAAGGACCAGGAACGAGGGGTTCAGAAGTCCCGCACGCCCTCCCAGGCTGCCATGGAGTCCGCAGGTCACCCTGGGGCAGAGGCATGAGCACAGTGGGGTCCCCTGGTCACGAGGGTCCTGCAGCGGCTCCCAGCTCCCTTCAGGCACAGCGGGCCCGCCTACCGCCATCCCTCACCCTGGCAAACACCTCCCTCGCCAGCTCTGCCAGCGTGTTCCCTGGATCTCCAGAAATGAAACCAGGCTCCGGGGGCCCACGACGGGGGCCGGTGACCCAGCCCGCCCGGCTCTGGCTGTGCCTGCCCTTGCTGCACGGCGACCCGCCACGCGGAGGGCAATGCTGTTCAGTCCTGGCCCACGGAGGGGCGTTCTGTCTGCCTCGATGATTGGCATGTCATTTTCACACTGATGACCCTCTGACTGCCGTTCATCATTCCCTTCCTTCTGCTTGCTTTGGGTCTCATTTTCCCTCCTTCTCCTAGTTGAATAAAGTGGGAGACGGATGATTCTAAGGCTCCTTGTCATTCCTAATGCCATGAATTAGTTAAGAGTATGCTGTTCAGGGTCAAGATATTGGTGATTTTCCTGTTCTTCTGTGATGGGTTTTTGCTTTCAGGGCACACTCAAGTGACTTCAGGTGTCCCCAGTGGCTTGGCCCAGACTGCAGCCTGCGCAGGGACATGGCTGTGAGGGCTTGAACAGAGGCACGTCCTGCTGTGACCTGTGCCTGTGCCGACCAGCCCCTCTGCTCAGGCCTGAGGGTGGCTCTCCTGGGGGTGGCATGGCTGTCCACGCCAGCTCTGTCCAGGGCCCTCCAACTCCTCTTTTGGTTCTGTTGGTTTTGCCCATGTCCTCTGGGGCGCTGCCACCTGGTATTCACACAGTCAGCGTCCCCGTGTCTCCTGGTGGGCACTTTCACGTGAGGCATGTCCCTCTCTGTGCTTGGAGGTTTCTCCGGTTCAGTGTCTATTCTATCTGGGATTAGCACCATGGTTCCTGCTTTGTTTTACTTAGAGCAGCTTCTGGGCACATAAGTCAAATGCGTAAGACCTGCCCTGCTCACGTGTACGCCCGCGTGATGCCACAGAGCCCTGCCGCTGTGTAACCAGGAGCTCTGTCCCATGGCAGGATGCCGCATCGGGAGCTGCACAGCCGTCCCCCATTCCCTGTCCTCCCTTCATGCCACCGCAGGCCTCACCACCCGCCTCCTGTCTCCATGGCTGGGCCTGCCCTGCACCTTCCTGTGAGTGGAATCACGAGGCACGAGGTCCTCTCCACTGCTCCTTCTGCTCAGCTGCTGTGCATGAGCCTCGCCCTGCAGGACTGAGCCCAGCAGCCCACTCCCCCAGGGGAGCTTGCTCCCCCATCAGCCACCCCATGGTGCATCCATCCATTCACCCATCTGTGGTTGGACGTGTGAGCTGTCTGCGTCTGCTGGCTGTCGTGAATAAAACGAGCTCGTGTGCACGTTTCCGTTGCTCAGGGTCATATGTTGATTCTGGTGCTATTTGGAGGAACTCCAAACTGTTTTCCAAAGTGGCCTTGTGACTGCACAGTGCCATCCGTGGTGCACGAAGTTCTCGGTTCCGTGTGGCCCCGGCCCCTGCTACTCTCTGACAGCTCTCTTAGTGGGAGTGGGAGGACCCTCACTCAGACTTGACCTGCAGTGTCTGAACGGCTAACGAGGTTGAGCGCGTGTTTATTGGCCCATGGCGTATCTTCCTTGGAGAACCTGGTCTTCAAATCTTCTCATTTTTTAAAATTGGGTTTTGTGTTGAGTTGTAAGAGTGTGTATTCTACCACATTCACGATTTGCAGACATTTCCTTCTATTTACGGATCGTGTTTCTTTATTTTTGATGGTGTCTTCTGAAGTGCAAGTTTTGCATCTTGGTAATGTGCCAGTTGAGTGTTCTATCTTTTGTGGCTTTGGCATCTGCTTTTGGGGTCATACTGAAGAGACCAGTGCTAATTCAAGGACACAAAGATTCACTCCTGTGTTCTCCTAAGAGTTTTACAGTTTCAGCTCTTAGATTTGGGGCTATCATCCATTTTCAAAAAATTTTTTCATTTGTTTTAATGAGTCCTACACGGCAGTAGAATGCACTTTGAGACATCACGTATAATGGAGCAGAACTTCTCATTCTTCTGACTGGGCTTGATGCAGGACCACAGCTCTATGGCTACAATCCATTTTGAGTTACTTTTGTACGTGGGGTGATTCATGTTGCCTAGGAATCTCTATTTTTACATTCACCCTAACCTGGTGTCGTAATCCAGTGAGTTCCTGATACACAGATCATAGCTGGGCCCTATTTCAGTTCCTCTGGAACCATCTGCCTTCTCTGCGTGTCCGCAGACCCTTTGTTCTTAGTGTCAGTCTGGCACACTGGGGCTTCCACGCACCGCTGCTCCGCCCACTGTCTGATGTGTTCCCTGTTGCTGCGTCCTCCTGCCCGGGTCTCTGTGGGCGGTGGGAACACCTTCAGGACTGCACTTCTCCTGATGTTTCAGGTGCCTCTTCCAGCCCTCTCTGGGTCTCCACACCACACAGTGACTCCCCGCAGTCCACGGCCACCTCTCGACGTTGAAGGGCGGGACTCGGACTCCCCTGGACAGCTCATCACGCTCCTGGTTGGACTCTAGACACCTGCCCTCCGCAAACTCCGAGATCCGCGTCAGGACTCTCTCCCCCGTGGCTCTCTTCCTGCCTGGTGTGTGGCACTTCCTCTTCTGCCCTCTCCTCCTGGGCAGAGCCGTCCTCAGCCCTCTTGGCGGCACCTGCCACTCCGTCCCCTTTAGTCTCTGGGCCTGGAGGGGTCACGGGTCGTGGGCCTGGCTGAGGGAGCTCCCTGGACACGGCTGCCACGGCTTCCCGGGAATCTGCTCTGGCTGCGGTTCTCCCTGCAGCAGAGCTCCTCTCCTCTCACCGCTTCTCAACTTTCTTGGTCCTTCTTTGACGTCTGGCCATGGCGGGCTTTGGCGGGGATTCTGTGGGTTCGCCCCACCTCTAGGTGTCCATCTGTTATCAGAGTTGGGGAACCTTCAGCTTTTATTTCTTTGCACACTTTTCCCATCTTCTTTGACTTCTCATCTTGGACTCTGAGGTGATGGATGTGAGATTTTTTTTCTTTCATAGTCTCTGAGTATATTTCTTTAATCATAGAGCTCCATCGTACTGTAGGATACACGTGTGTGTGTGTGTGCACACGCTATACGTGCTCACGGCATGCGTATAAACACACAGTTAGGGATGCACAGTGACTTACTCACAGCATGGATGACATAGATGATATATGAAGGAACACGGCCAAGCATGAGTACTGTGCACCATCTGACAGACGTGGTCCCCTCACCGACACGGCGTCCACCTTCCTGTGGCTGCCCTTGACTTGTCCTCCCCGTCTGCTGCGAATCCGTCCACTTGGGGCTTTGCTCCCACCCCAGATGCTCCAGGTTCTTAGTGTCGCCCCTTGGTGCTACGGCTTCCCTCTCCGTGTTCCTGGCGGGTTCCTGGGGCACATTCCGGAGGTCGCTGTACCACCAGCCAGGCGGTTCTCCCGGGGCCAGGCGGTTCTCCCGGGGCCAGGCGGTTCTCCCGGGGCCAGGCGGTTCTCCCGGGGCCAGGCGGTTCTCCCGGGGCCAGGCGGTTCTCCCAGTGCCAGGTGGTTCTCCCGGGGCCAGGTGGTTCTCCCGGGGCCAGGCGGTTCTCCCGGGGCCAGGCGGTTCTCCCGGGGCCAGGCGGTTCTCCCGGGGCCAGGCAGTGCTGGCCTCTTCCTAGCTGTGCTGGGCCCTCTGGGTCTTGTTGGGGTGAGTCGGCTGAACGCTGGCCCTGGGGAGGTTGTCTAGTGAGATGGGGGTGCCGCCTGGTCTGTGTGGCGCCCCAGGGCACTGCTCCAGCAGGGGAAGGGAGGTGGCCCCTCTGTTGGCACGCGGTGGGGGGAAGCGCCTGTTTACCAACGCAGGAGGGAAGCGCCAGGCGTCTCCTGTGGCGTGTGGCTGAAGAGGCCCCTTCACGTCTAAATGTGCTTTCCCTGTGCGGCCTCCCTGGTCCTCTGGCTGGAGAGAGAAGCTTCAGTGGGGACCCGCCTGGCTCTACCCGAGGATGGCTTCTCTGTCTGAGTCGGGTACGTGGGGAACTCATCATCCCCGTCCTGCTGGCTCTGAGGGCCTGGTTCTCCTTTCTCTGCCTTCAGGGCCTGGGTTGGCTGCACTGTGGGCACCATCTCATCCCGCTGAGACCGGAAGTTCCCATCCAGGAAACCCTCGAAGCCTGAAGTTCGCGTCCTCTCTGGCCGACGTGGTGGGAGCTGTTATTCCATGATCTCGGGAGAATCCGCTCCCTCCCTCCAAGTCCCTCTGGGGCCACCGGGCAGCCGTCCCACCATAGGGATGTCCTGCAAAAAGGAAGGCTCACCTTCTTTCCAGAGATCCAAGGCCACCCTTCGCCTAGGGTTCCTGCCAAAGTCAGAAGCCAGTGACCAGCTCTGGATGTCTTGGGTCTGTCCCCAGCTCCCTCCAGCGTGGCTTTGTCTCTCCCTCTGTGCTGGTGTGCTATGGCCCGTCCTGGTCCAGTGACTCCCAAGGGCAACACTCTGCTCTCTGATGAGTCTCGTGGCTGATGTGACCCTGTGACGTTACGAATGAGCCACACACAGCAACCCGCAAGGCACCAGGACGAGGAGTGCACCTCGGGCTCCCGCAGAAGACAGCATGAGCCGTGCACATGGGGTGACCCTAGCAGGGTTCGTTTTATAGGAACTATTTACAGAAAACCATTTGTAAAAGGTGGCGTGGCAAGGATGAGGGAGAGGGCCCTTCCCACACCCAGAGCCGGGGCCCCAGGGAGACATTCTCCTTGGGCATAGAGGACACGGAGGCCATGTCCGCCTCAGAGGCCAGGGACTAGCTCCCTGGCCCCTCTGTCCTTCTGTTTCCTCTTCGTGTCTCCCCATGTCAAACCTGGGAAGAAGCCAGAGGACGAAGAGGCCCTGGGGCAGGAGGAGGCCGAGAGGCGCCACATTCAGCCGAGGAGGCTCACTTGCTGGCATCCAGGGACAAACCTGGCAGATCAGCAGGTGGCCGTGAGAGCACGTCGGTCAAGAATCCAGATAAAACACTTGGACCAACGGGGTGGAGTTACGGAAGTGGACGGCCACCGTTCTCCCAGAAATCAGTGAGGATGAAACCCTGGAGACAGCTCCAGGTAGTGATCACGTGATGGAAGTGCCAGGAGACCGGGCTGCGGGTCCTCCCTGAGGGACTTACCAGGCCTCGGGCAGAAACCCCTTGGGCCCCGTGAGACGGGTTCCCAGGGGGCTGCAGTGGAGAAGCCTTAGCTCAGGGCTGCGGTCAAGATGGGAAGGAAACCTCTGAGCACAGCGGGCGGTGCTGACAGGGGGAGGTCGCCAGCCGCCAGCAGGCTTGGGGACTCCAGGGACTCACTGAGCACATGCAGCCCCCACCCACCTAGAGCTGGCGACGCTGATACTCAGGGGGACACGGGAACTCTCAGCACCTCTTGGCAGATCTGAGAGCATATGGACGTGCCAGACGGGCTCTTGGAGTCACTAACTGGAGTTAAACGACTTCGTTTCGAGAGCTGGGCTTCCTCGTCCCAGGGACTGTTTCCAGTGAGCAGACAGATGGTGCTGTGCTGGCTCTCGCAGGCTCTGGGTTGAGACGTCTCCTTCGCCTATTATCGCCAGATGAAGCGTCCACTGTTTTTATACTGAAGGTCCACGCACACTCTCGATGAGACCCGACAGTGGAAAAGCTGGGAAGGTTTTATGACTTCCCATGAATCCGTGGCTCCCCCAAACAACTCTTGGCAGCAAATTAAGGAAAAATGAAAATGCTGGACAGAACCATCTGGAGTCTCCTTAGCCCTGAAATGTGGATAGGAGGCAGAAAGAGAATTTGATGCTGAGGGTACTCGATTTTTCTCTCCTTCCTTATCCATCTTTAGCAAGGACGCTATGGCTTATGAAAGTGAAATTCAAAAATTCTGACTGGCAAGCGCCTGTGGTTTCCCTTACCCAACAGGTCATGGAACTACTTGTCTAAAAACAAGAAAATCGATTCGCTCCCCAAATGGAGATTCCCGCCGAGTGGCAAACTCTCATGATTCGGATGGTACTTTTCACCTTGAAGGCCCGAGACTGCTGCACTCAAGATGAAAAATAAATATGTACTTAGAAAGATTGCTGCTCTTGTGGAAATATCACTCTCAGGGATGAAAATAGAAATGATCTCTTAATATATGGGAGACGTTTGGCTAAAAGGAAAGAGAGTAAGTAACTGAGACGCTTTCCATCCCCGTGGCTGCCTGGGAAGGGCTGTGAGAGGGGCCCCCGGGACTGAGGATGAGGAGCCTCCAACCCAGCAGCCGGGTTCCCCGTGTGTCCATCTGGTGTGCATCTGGAGAGCACTGTCCCCAGCTACAGATGGCCAAGGACTGTGTGTACGGCACAGGGAGTCTGGCTGGGACATCACGAGGTCAACTCAGGAATGTCCTCTGCAGATGACACCCTCCATGCACTGAGACCTTCCTGTGAGTCTGGAGAGACTAGGGCATGGAGTTAGGGTCCATGATGATTCCCTAGTGGGCAGTTCACTAACCCCATGGTCCCCTGATACCTCGTACCCCCAACTGGACACTGCCACCACAGTCAGTCACTTTCCAGGGGAGGAGCTCAGAAGGCAGCAGGAAGCCCAACCGGGATGAAGGCATCTGGAGTCAACAGCACCTTGACCTCAGAGGCCTGGTCTCACTGAGGTGCTGAGGCTGGCCTCCCACACACCATCCTCCTGCCCCGGCCTCCTGAGTAGCTGGGATTACAGGTGGGCACCACCGCGCCCAGTGTGTCATCAGTAGCTTTGATGTGTTTTCTCATTCTCAGCCATGGCAAGATGGGGGAACAAGACAGAGGCCAAGAGCCTGATCTAAACTGCTCTTCAAAAAGGGGTTTGAGAGCAGAGGGTGCTCTAACTCCCCACCATCTCCTGAACTGAGCCACGAGCACTCAGCCTTTCTCAGGAGGACCCTGGACATCTATGTGGAGTTTGGGGGAGGAAGGCTGCTGACCCAGGTGCAGCCAGTCTGCACTTCCTGTTTGCTCTGCAGGGTGCGGGTCTCTGAGCTCCCTGCCCTCAGCCTCTCCAGCCCCCCTCTGCAGAGCCCAGTGACTGCACAGCCGTGGTCCTAAGGAAGCAGGGGCCATACCGGGGTGAGCTCCACAGGGGCCCTGGACAGTTCCCCCAGGGAGACATGTCTTCCAGCAAGGGTGTCTGTCCACGAAGAAACAATGTGCCACAGGAAAGCGACACCATTCATCTTAATTAATGGTTCTCTATAAGTGATCATTAAACAGGCCAGTGTTTACAGATTCATATTTTCACTGAGGGCGTTTGACTGCAGCATAGATCTTGTTCCTTGCCTAAACGTTCCTTTAAAAGGGTTCCATTTATTATGATTAAGTGTCAGCTAGGGTGGGCCATTAATTGACTGCAAATAAGTCTGAGTGAAGCCCAGACATTCATAACAGTATTTTAAAAAAGCCTTGGGTCTGTGTGGTGAACAGAGGAGAATGTCACCTTCTCTGAGTCCGCGACCAGGAGGGACAAGCAGCCCTGGCTGGAGGCGGCACGGCCTCTTAAAACAGACTTGTGATCTCCATGGGACAACGGGAGACTGTTAACCAAGACCCAGGACGACATTCATTGCAGTTTTAAACATCACCACGGGCAGGAGGAAAACTGCAACTCCATGTCTATCAGGATCAGGGAGGACAGCACAGGGGATGAGTGTCCGGGGAGAGGTGCAGGGTGGACAGTGGCCATGTCTCAGGAGAGCTGCTCCTGCTTGCTTTCAGGATCCCTCTCCACAGTTATTTTTTCCATCCTTTTTCCTTCAGCCTGTGGAAATCTCTTCGCTAGGACATAAGTCCCTTGAAGACAGCTATAGGACCGCCTTTTTCTGCCCATTCTGCTAACCTATGTCTTAGTTGGAGAACTGAAGTCATTAACATTCAGTATTATTATGCTTTGTGGTTTTCCAACATTTGGTTTGTTTGTATATTTAAGGCTGGTGGACCGTGTGCACACTGGAACACAGACACAAGTGGGTGAGAAGCCCGCCCCGACCCTGCAGGAGCAGTGTGGCTAACTGGCTTTGCTCCAGGCGGCCACAGCCCCTGCAGCAGGACCAGGCCCAAAGCGGCGCTCAGCAGGACTGGACGCAGGCGTGCACTCTGAGGCACTCAGAAGCATTCAGAGGGACCGCGCGCGCATGCGCGCAGTCAGAGGGAGGGACCGCGCGCGCATGCGCGCAGTCAGAGGGAGGGACCGCGCGCGCATGCGCGCAGTCAGAGGGAGGGACCGCGTGCATACGCGCAGTCAGAGGGAGGGACCGCGCAAGCATGCGCGCAGTCAGAGGGAGGGACCGCGCGCATGCGCGCAGTCAGAGGGAGGGACCACGCGCGCGCATGCGTGCAGAGGGAGGGACCACGCACGCGCATGCGTGCAGTCAGAGGGAACAAGCGCCCATGCACGCACCCAGCGGGAACAAGTGCGCATGCGTGCAATGAGACTGCGCGCGCGTATAATCAGCAGGGCGTGTGCGCATACTCTGTGGGAGCATGCGCATGCATTCAGCAGGAAGGGGCGCACAGCCCCCCTACATTCAATTAAACAAAAACAGTGCTCGCTGAGCTGAATGGAGAATGGAATCTATTAGGAAAGAATGTCAACTGGAGCCCAGGTTGAAGTAAGGAACCCCATTCGACCACAGAACAGTGCTGTGACGAGTGATTCCAATGTGTCACTAGAAGGAAGAGTGAGTCTTCGTGCTCCTAGGGAATTAGAAGGGGAGACAGTAGGGGTTACAGCCTGCTGGGACTCTTTGAATCATAAGCACTGCCTAAGGAAAATGTTCTCCCTTGTTCTTCCTGTGTTATAAAAGTGATGATTTTATTTTCAACTTCAAAACAATAAAATCAGCAACTTAAATTTGTAACTAAAAACCTTTCTGCACATAAAAAACTACTGTTTTAGTTAGTAGGTAAAAGCTACCATTTAAAATAAAAATCGAACCAGATCCACACAAACTCTGCAGAAATGGGAGGAATGTCCTCTGGATTCACTTGACAAGGCCAAGGTTCCCCTGATGTCAAGCCAAATAGGCTCTAAGGAAAGAACGTTTCAAACCAGCTCCTCAGGGAGAACAGATGTAAACCGGCTTAACCCTGGCGAACTGACCTGAGGAACTTAGGAAATGGAAAATACCGTAGCCCATAGGATTTCTCACAGGGTGCTTTAACATTCAGCATCAGATGATGTCCGTCTCAACAGATGTAGGACGGCCCTTGACAAAGTTCCATGTCAGTCCTGGCAAAAACATTCAGCAAATTAGAAGCAGCCAGAGAATGAGGTTCTGCAACTTGACAGGAGGCATCTACAACACAGCCTGCAGGTCCCCTGAGACCACAGACCAGCCCTCTTAGAGGACTATGCCTGAGGTTGATCTCTCCTTTCACAGCTACAAATGCAACAAGGCTAGAATCAGCAAGAAAAACTGAGCCATCGTGAAATACGCTTGAAATAGAGGAAAAATGGAGAGTGACCAAAGAAAGGAGACACAAAGAACCAGAGCGGAACACGAGGACTGAAGAATATTGCAACCAATCAAACCTGGACAGGCTGCCCCTCGGGGCGCAGGGCAGGGGCTCTGGAGTCGGAGACAGCAGCTCGGAACAGCACGCAAGTGGCTGGGAGCCACAGCAGGACACGGGGCCAGCAGGCCATGGGCTGGGGTAGGAAGGGCTGGCGAGGGTGAGACACCACAGAACCCAACTCCAGCCTCACATGACACAAGACAAGAACTCTGTGGAGAGCGGAGCAGGGCGAGGGAGGTAGACTCCACCCAGCAGACCATGCAGGCTCCTTGAAGGGACATGAGCAAGACTGCTTTTCACATGTGATCAAACGCATTGGATTTGAAAATGACTTCAGCGCCTGAGATGGTTTACCACACAACTGAAAACAAGCACTTAAGAAGAAAAGATGTACAGACAGCTGGGATATTTACAGGGGTTTCACCAAGTCAGGAAGCATGAACCAAAGGACACTTCTAAGTCCTCTGCTGCTGGGCGTCCTGGCACACACCTGTCAGCCCAGGGACTTGGGAGGCCAAGGCAGGAGGACAAGTTCAAGGCCAGCCTCAGCAATTTAGTGAGGCCCTAAGTAACTTAGTGACATCTTGTTTCCAAATAAAAAGTAAAAGGGGCTGGGGCTGGGGCTCAGTGGTTGAGTGCCCCTGGGTTCAATCTCCAAAACAAACAAACAAAAAAGAAAATCCATTCGTGAAAATAGCATAGTTTATAAATAAAACAAAGAGTTTAGGAAGTGGGCTTGGAATCCATAACATATCAATCTACGAATATCCTCAGAGCTCAAGCCCCGCCCCCCAGGTGTAACATCCTCAGCTCACCACCTGGGACACGCGTCCATCATCTACAGGCCTTGCTGTTGGGGCTCCTGGTCTTTCTCTTTCCACCCCTGGTCCAGTCTTCTCAGGCTGTGGTGGGAAGTTCCGAGCATGTCCAGATCGCCCTCTCCATGAATCTCCTCTCTCCCTGCAGCCGCCCTGTTGCCGGGGACAGCAGATGTTAGGCAAACATTTGTTTGAATTAAACTTAATCAGCTACATTTCCCAGCCCCCCTTTTAAGTGGCCGATTCTGGGAAGCGATCCTGGAGAAGTTTGGCTTCAAAGGACTCAGGAAAACCTGAAGTTGGCCAGCAGTGTCTGCAGCCTGAGCAGGGGCGTGACGACAAGCGGGAGCCGGATCTGGCCCTGGCGCTCTGCTGCAGCTGGGAAGAAGGTGGGTGCCTCCCACGGCCAGCCACAGGGTGGTCCTTCTGCCCGGGGCTCTTCCTGAGCAGTGCCTCCACCCCACCCCAGGAGGACCAGCCATGCCCGTCACTGGAACACAGCTTCAGCCTTCAAGGGTTTAAGAGTCAAAATAGCATAAGGAACATCACCAACAGTGCGCCACACTGCTGAACCCTGGGTGTGCATCCGTGAAACACCCACGCTGAGGACTAGATATCCCAGTTAAGACCTGAGATCACAGGAGTGTGTATTCTGTAACACTAGCATGAAAAGGGGGTGGACACCTGACATGTTACCCCAGCAGACCAGCCCAACCACCGACTGACCTGGGCCACTGTCTCCTACCACGTCATGTTTACCCTGCAGAAAGCAGTGTTATTGGGACAGTGAGGCTGACTGAGTCTTCACAGTCAGACTGGAGACGGAAATGGAGAGAATCCTGTCTCACTCATGTGTGATCACGTCAGAACGACCCACGATTGTACACAGCAATCACCACATGAGACAAGTGCAAATGGATCCAAGCACTTAGGGCAATGTGTGAATGAAGCTGTTTTAAAGTTTAACACACTTATCTAATGAAGCAAGTTTTCTAGCTTTCTGGGTTGCAGTGCTTTTTGCTTTGATGACTGTATTTTTGTGCACTAATCCGTAATTGTCACAGCAAGTGAGGACCCTCGGCTCAGGCAGGGTCTCACCTGGCATCACCAGCACTGGGCTCACTTCTAGCTGCAGGTCTCCGTTGCAAGATGCTGTGCCTTTGGCCGATGCCCCCAACAGTGAGAGCCTGGCCCAGGTTTGGAGAAAAAGGAATGGTGGGTAGACAACCCGCCCTCAGAGGAGAACCACAGAGACAAAGGAGGTGAAAAACATTCATGTCTTCAGGGCCAGCTTTCTGTGGGTGTCGTCATGCATGTGTGTGCTCCTGTGTGCACATGTGTGTACACGTATGGGGACATGTTTTGAAGATGGACCTGGAGGCTCTGACTGCTCTCTTGTGGCCTGTGCCGTTGACGGCTTTTCACACGAGCATGTGTCTACCTGACACGCAGGTGCACAACATTCCCCTGTTGGTGCAGAACCCCAGTCCTGGGTTCCACTCACTGCACTGAAGTGAGATGCAGCAGTGGTTGGCAGTGTCCCTCAGACCTGGTTCTGAGACCCAGGGCTCCTTGGCTGCAGACTCTTGGGCAGTGTTCCCACAGAACACTTTGCGGATCTGCTCAGTATGGCCTGTGGGTGTCCGTGTGGTCGCTCTCTCATCAGGACGCTGAGTCCTGTCCGTCCTGGAAGCAGCACCTTGGTTCTCGTGACCCATGCAGGTTCCAGGAACCACTGTGTGATGGAGTCTTTCAAACACCTCCCACCTGGCTGTGGCTTCCCCTGTACCTGCCTGGCCACCCTGGTGTGGGAGCGTCTTCTCCCTGCTGCTGCGCCTTCCCACTCGACTCCCTCGGCACTGCCACCCTGGCATGGAGCACTGTGGATCGCACCAGGCTTCTCCCAGCTGTCAGGGCTTCCCCACGGTGTGGTGGCCGACAGTCACTGTGGCACTTCAGTGATTGGAAACAGCCTTCAAAATCCAGCCCCTGGTGCCCACCAGTCACCAGTGGGGAATGCCTGGGTCCTGAAAAGTGTGGGTGCTCACCCAGCTACCACCAGGAGCATCCTGCTGGACAGCAAAGGGCAGACTGGAGGAAGCTGAAGTGCAGAAACTCCAGGGGAGCCGTGCCACCCCCCGACGCCACCCCAAGAAGGTGGGGACTGCAGGCACCACAGGCACTCTCCCCTGGTGTTCTTTCTCCAGGGGCAGACTCAGCAGTACCTGGTGCCGGCGTGAGGCTGGACAGCGGCGGCCCCTCGCGGCTCAGCTCCCTTCCCTTGCACCTGCACGCAGAGAAGCCAGCAGCCAGCCGTGGTGAAGGCCGGGGGCCAGCACCCCCCGCTGGCCCTCCCTGGATGTGCCTGTGTAGACCCCTAGGTCCAGGCAGGGTTTAAATAGAGTGAGGAACCCATTTCCTCCTCTTTCCACCTCTGTTTCCCTTTAAGGCCCCCATCTGCTTTCCCCAGACTTGAAAACCCTGATCTGTGGCTGCTGTCTTGGTGGCCATGATTCGATGTTTGTCCACGATTCACCTAGCAGGGTGGCGAGCCTGTCCTGCAAGGCCCAGGAGAAGCCACTTCAGACCACGAGGTTCCATCCCACCTGCGGCTGCCTTTGCAGATGGTCTACCCAGAAGTGGGTGTCGCTGTCCCAGGAGATCTGCCCTCAGCCTCGGGTGCCACCTCAGACCCTGAAGCATGTTAGAAAACACACCTGCTCTTCCACACATTACTTTTTTTTTGCCATTATTAATGTGTTCTTGCTTATTTTATTTTTGAATGTACAATGTATTCTATAAAGGATCACTTTAGACTTTTAGATGTCTGATTTAGACATATGAAAAATGATTTTTCTTCTTATTTTTACGACCGCTGTCAATTTAAAAAATAAATAAAATTCTTTAAGAAGAGTTTTGTTTTTTTCCCCTCCATAGAGAGGGACACAGATAGGAACTGTGGAGAACTCCTCAGAAGCGCTGCAGCAAGCCTTGTTGAAAACCCTCCCTGCTGTTCTACTCACCGTGAGCTCACCAGCCCTGGGGCTGCTGTGGAGCAGGGGCCTCGGGGCCCTGGCCTCGCGGGTGAGTGCCAGCGCTCAGGACAGACGCAGCCTCACGCTGGACAGCTCAGGCAGCCCTACAGGGAGACCTGGCGACTTGCAGGCCTGTGAGGAAACAGACCCCCAGAGCAGGGAGAGGGGAGACCACCCAACTCCAGGCAGCACCCGGGAACCACCCCGCCAGCCCGCCCTGCAGGGGAGCGTCCTCATGTGCCCTTCCCCTGGAGGGCTCCAGGTCCTCCTGGTAGGCAGGGTGGTCAGGTGAGGCCCTCCTCGGCCTCAGGCCACCCCACGGATGGAAGAAGGACCTAGCGCAGCACCCTGAGCTCACAGACAGGTTCAGGATTAGGTTTCTGACTCCCAAGTGGTCCTCAGAGCCATCAGGAGCAAAATCTGGGATGCTTCTTAGAATCCCCAGGAGAGACCAGCCTCGGTCCTTCTTCCTACCCTAACCATCTCCCTCCCTCTCTCTTCTTCTGCGGATGCTCAGCCAGAGGGCATGTGCTGGGGTGGCCTGCAGCCATTTGCCACCTTGTGGAACAGCCCACCTGAGAATGAGGCCTGCAGACAGCTGGGCTAAGGAGCAGGGACCGGTCCTGGTGGCCTTGGCCCTGATCTGCAACGGAAAACATTTTTTACAATCCCAGGAGCAGTCCTCTCCTGGTCTCTGAGCTTAAGTTGTGGTCACCACCAGAGTCTGAACAGAGAGCTCATCGACTCAGAAATGGAGTGGCCATGGGAGGGCCAGGGCTCAGCCTCTGAGCCTGAGGCGGGTTGTGGAGGCTGCAGCGTCCCAGCTGACCAGCAAAGCAGCACCGCCCGTGAGCAGTCCCCGTGCAGCGGGTGCTGTTCTGCAGGCTCCCGGACACGGAGCAACATGAGGGCGGGCCCGGCTTTCTAGGACGCTCTTGCCACAGTAGAGCAGGTTTCAACCCAGCAGCCTGATGTGAGGGGAGGTATTCTTGTATTTCCAGGTCTGAAGTCCAGGGCATGGTGGTGCAGGAGACACAAAGCCCCCAGGGGACAGCCTGCATCTGACCCCACAGGCACCGCAGGGACCCTGCAGGTCCTGGGAACAACGCCACACAGCGTTGGGTGCCCTGGAGTCGCATGAGCACATGGCCTCCCAAGGTGTCCTTGGAAGACCTTGACCACCCACGTCCACTTGAAAGGCAAACGTTATTTGCTGGCTACTCACCCTTTCCCTGGAGGACTGCAGGACGACTCCATGCCTCCGTCCCCTCTGGCCGAGTGGAAGTACGTCCATGAGGAGGGAAACAGGCCTTGGGTGAAGACAGAAATTCCAACAGGCCGACAGTCGCCTCATCTCAGGGTGCAGAGCTATGTTTTCACCCACTAGCGACCTGTGAAGCCACAGAGGGACGAAGGGCTGAGAGGCCAGAGGCGAATTCCCCCACGGGTGTTCACGGGGTCTTGGCATTCTGTCCACATGGAAACTCACAGAGCAGCGTGAGCCGCTGGAAAGCAGGCAGGGCAGTGGATGCCGCAGGCCCGGCCGGAGGAGAGCCGGTAACAGGCAGGGTCTGGTGGCGCAGGAGCCCCCACCGCCTCCACCCTGCACGGCCCAGCCCAGGGCAGCCCTGTCGGGGCCGCTCAGGCGCTTCCCGGCTCCTGCTTGGTCTATACTCCTGATTTTTCACTAAATCATCTTCTGCTGTGGGATCAGTTACGGGAGAGGCTGAGGGAGGTGGAGTAACCCAGGGGTACCTGAGACTCTGCAGTTTGGAGCTGTGAGCATCTAAGGCCTGAGTGCTGGTGGTTCAGCAAAAGAAAAATTGTTCAAGGAACAGAATCGACTAAAATGAGAAAAGCACACGTCTTAGAGTTTAAGAAATGTGATTTTATTTAAAATTGCATACAGATAAAAATTTACCAAAATTTGAACAAAAACTAAATTCAAATTTTTCCCACCACAAAAATGGACGGAATGGAAAACCCCACATTCCCTCAGGTGAGAACTTCCCACCTTTCTACCTCAGCTGGTGCTCCTGGGTGGAGGATGGGAGGGAGGGAGACTCTGCAGAAGCACCAGTCTGACCTTCAGGCCGGGTCATCTGTCAGGACTCAGTGACGGAGGGATGGACGGTTCGTGAGCATCAGCACGCACCAGCTTTGGCACTGAACTGGGAGCTCACGAGTAAGGCTTCGGGGAGAGGTGAACGGTGTGCTCCACAGTAAGGCCACGGTGAAAGCCAGCAGGGTGGATCAGTGTGGAGACGCACTACGCGGCACCTCTGGGGGACACTGTGGCTGTGCCGGTGACTGGGCGTCAGAGCTACTTGCCTGGATGTCCCCCTGTACTCCTGACGGCCGATGCTACAGGGAATCCCGCCGGGGACCTTGGTGGCCTGTGGGTTCTTGCTGCGTGAGATTCAGGGTCCGGGAACCAGGCCTGTGGTGAGGCCGTCCCGGCCCACGGAGCACTCACGTGGGGAGAGCGTGGAATGGGGGCTGCTGGGGAAGACCAGGCTGGGCAGACGTCGTGATTGAGAGAGCAGCTGTGAGACCTTCTTCCCCGGGCGGGACCCTGCTGCACAGTGGGGAGGGGACGCCCTCAGAGGGTCACCGGCAGGTCACTTCTTTGCCACACTGGCCACGGCTTTCTTGGCAGCATCCTCCAGGTCCACGGCGGCGGTGATGGGCAGGCCGCTGTTCCTGAGTATGCTCTGAGCCTCCTGGACGTTGGTTCCTGAAGGGGGAGGAACGCACAGGTGAAGCTGGTGGCTGGTTTAGGACACCCACACCAGGTCCCACAGCAGGCTCCGCTCTGGGGGTCCAGGTGGGGCCTCTCAGGTGAGTCTGCCTTTTTCTCTCCTTTCACTCCAACCATCCACCTTATGAAGACAGTGGGAGTGTTTTCTCGGCCCTCAAACAAATGCAAACGAGCTTCCTTCGGATGACGCACAGAGATCAACAACTACTCGGGAGTCTGAACAGCATTCTGACCTGGATCTGAGCACTGAGGACAGAATCAAGAGACATGTGGGGGTACGCGCAGGGAATGGACCGCCCCACTGCGGGCTGCTGGCCCCAGAGCTTTCACCAAGATGGTGAAACACGGGTTTCCATCAACGTCTGCCTTAAAGACCCCTTAGGAGGCCAGCCCGAGCCAAGCCCTGACCTGAGCACCAGAGCTCTGAGCATCTGCCCATCTGTGCCCACCCTCCCACTGCCCGGAGAGCGGCGGGACTCGAGCTGCCCACCCTTTTGGCTCTCCATCGAGGGCGGAGGCCTTGGGGATGAGCAGTGTACCCTGGGGGAGTCCCCAGGACGCAGTGGCCAATCGGCCTTATCTACAGGTCTGCCCTGGGACCCTCCTGTGTTACCGTGTGGACCATGTCATGGGGACCAGGCAGCGGACTCAGATGCCCAATGAACTGTCATCTCACATCACTTCCCGAGCTTAGGACGGGGCTCAGTCGTGGACAGAGACTGTCCCACGCCGCCTGCGGGGCCTGCCTTCCTCAGGTACACCAGGCCCAGTCAGCGGGCTCCCTGCAGGGCCTTGCGCAGCTGCTCAGTGGCCTGATCCCCCTCCAGGATGGCCAGGTAGCAGGACAGCTGCACTGCGATGGTGCTGCATGTCGACTGCCCGGGCCCTGGGTCACCTCAGCCACCCTGGGGGCATGCGGGGCACCCTGTCTCTGGCCGAGGCTCACGCTCAGCTTGACGGAACACGGGGTGGGGGGGAGCAGCACTGAATCCCACCGGCCAGCTGCTCCTGTGCAGTTTTGGACACTGGTTTCAGCCTCTCCCAGTCTCCACTTTCTACTTCCGCCCAGGGACCACCACCCTCCCCCCCCAGGACCTTCCCCAGTGCTCACTGAGGACGGGCAGACGTTGGGCACCCACTCCAGGGTGAAGAGTCTCAGCAGAGGTGCCGGCCGCCCTGGGGGCCCCTTCACAGGGAGGACCACCGCGTCCCCATGGCACGTGCTGGTGTGCGGCCGGAGCAGCTGGCAGTGTGCACTGTGGTGAGGAGCGAGGGGAGGTGGGTGGGCTGCTGGGGAGGAGGCCCCCCAGCCCTGGCACAGGCGGTGGGACTGGGGGGTGGGAGGGGAGATGGGCACAGCCCGTGGCAGCCTGCAGAGGCAGGTCCTGAAGAGGAGGGGCCTCCTGCAGCGGAGCCCAGCGTGAAGGAGCAGGGCCTCCTGGAATGTCGCCCAGGTCAGCACCCCTGCACTGGCTCTCCCAGCCCTGCAGCAGGCGGCTTCTGAAACCCGAGGTCGATCCCTTGAGAGACTGGCGTCCCCATGCCATCCTCCCCACTGGCTGTGGGTGGACCAGGGCCGGGCTTCCCCTGAGAACCTGGCAGAAGCGATGGAGTCCACCTCTGAGACCACACACAGACAAAGCCTGGGTGCTGCTTAGCTCCTGCATGTGCGGCTCACAGTCAGGACAGAGGGCCACACCATGAGCCGCTGCTCTCTGCACAGGGCCACCTCCGGCCACAGCATGAGGAACTGCTTCCATGAGGAAGTGTGTTCCCCCCACCGTGCCTTGATATGTCCACAGCCTGCGTGACACCTGCACGCAGCTCAGGGATCCTGCATGCGGAGACCCAGCTGAGACCCGGCTGCTGCCACCACACCCTGCTATGCAGGGTCCACGCCCCCTGATCCCTCAGAGAGCCTAGCAATGCTCCCTCTCCTCTGAGCACACTTCACTGTGGGAGGCTCGCTCACCAGGACGCCCTGCAGAAAGTGCTTGGTGACCCAGAGGGCCCACAAGGAGACGGGGTGGGCATCTCTGCTAGCCTTGCAGCCCCAGCACCCCAAGAGAGCCTGGGGTGGCCCAAGAGCAACAGTGTGGGGAGCTCCGGCTGCGGCCCTGCAGCTGTGGGTGGGGTCTGGCTGCTGCCCTCCTCTTGCCCCAGAGCAGCTCCCTGCACCCAGGCAGGTGAGGGCAGTGTGGGGCCAGGGGAGGGCGGGGCAGCCACAGACCTGCCCCCCAGCTCCCATCAGTGCCCTGTCAGATGCCTGATTGCTTCATGATTCTACAACCCACTAAAACGAGTGTTAATTACACTTACTGTTGGGATTTAATTACAGCCTTAATCATCAACCCAGCAGGCGCAGGACAAAGCAGCACGTGAAGGGACCCTAACAGCAGGGCATAAAGCTCAGGAGGAGCCAGGAGCAGGGAGAAACCAGTCCGAGGGGAGAGGGATGGAGTGAGAGCCATGGGCACAGGCAGGAGGAAAGGGAGATAGAGACACAGGGCAAGAGGAGGGAGGCAGAGAGGAGGGAGCGGAGTCAGAAACAAAGGGAAGGAGGCACAGAATGGAGGCCCAGAGGAAAGGAGAGAGCTCGGGATTCAGAGGCAGAGGCCTGGAGGAAGAGAAGAGCTGGGAAGGGAGAGGAGGAGGAGGAGGAGGGAGGACAGAGTGAAGGAGGAGGGAGGAGGATTGAGTGGAGTGGAGGAGGAGGGAGGAGGGAGGAGGAGGAGGACAGAGTGGAGGAGGACAGAGTGGAGGAGGAGGAGGAGGGAGGAGGAGGAGGGAGGAGGAGGAGGGAGGAGGAGAACAGAGTGGAGGAGGAGGACAGAGTGGAGGAGAAGGGAGGAGGATTGAGTGGAGGAGGAGGAGGAGGGAGGAGGAGGACAGAGTGGAGGAGGACAGAGTGGAGGAGGAGGAGGGAGGACAGAGTGAAGGAGGAGGGAGGAGGAGGGAGTGGAGGAGGAGGAGGGAGGAGGAGGACAGAGTGGAGGAGGAGGGAGGAGGGAGAAGAAGGAGGGAGGAGGAGGAGGAGGACAGAGAGGAAGAAGGCAGCCAGGTTGGAAGAGGAGGAGGAGGACAAGTAGAGAAGGAGCAGGACAGAGTGGAGGAGGAGGAGGAGGAGGAGGAGGACAGAGGACAGGTTGGAGGAGGACCAACAGCAGGAGGAGGACAAGAAGAGAGAAGCAGAGCTGGAGAAGAGAGGAGGGGGCTGGAGAGAGGGAACAACCAGGGATATTGAAGAGACAAAGCCCTGCAGGTAACTCAGGCTGACAGAGGCGCGCCCCTGCCCCTCCTTGGACGCCCTGCTGCCCACTGACCCTGCCCTGGCCATCATGTACCCCGTGAGCACAGCTGGAAGGGAAGTGGGAGCACAGAGAAGGGGCACAAAGAAAACCAGCAGCCCTGCACCCAGGTCACCGGAGAGGGACGGGGACAGGGTGACGATTGAGGGAGCTCCGTTTCTCCTGGATTCACCCAGGCTGACATCCACCCCATCCTTGTCCCCACTTCTGTTTTTAAGCAGACACAGTCCCACTGCTCCAGTGCACGGCCAGTGACCTCGGTGACCACCATGGTTGACCACCCAATGTCCCAGCCTGGCCTGCCAGAGCCTGTCCAGCCCACGGCCTCTATGCTAAGAACAGCTTTCACATTCTCAAGTAGCTGGGGAAGATCATCAGAGGAATACTTTGTGATGTATAAAAATTGCATGGAATTCAAACTCCAGTGTCTACACATGAGGCCTTCTTGGAGCATGGCTGCACTTAGGGATCTGCGGTGTGGACTACTGCCTGTGCTCTGTGATGGCCACAGGGCTGTGACACGGACAGTGTGGCCCCAGGCCTGCAGGGTGAGCGAGTCTGTCTGCAGACAGAGAGGTAAACGGCAAGGTAGGTAGGTGGATAGAAGACAGGTAGACAGGTATATAGGTAGGCACGCAGGTGGGCAGGTGGGTAGACAAGAAGAAAGAAGGCAGGCAGGTAGGGAGGTGTAGAGAAAGATAGAAGGTAGGTAGGTGGGTGGGTGGGTAAATAGAAGGGAAGACAGAGAGGGAGCAATAAGGAAGACAGGAAGGTAGGTGGATGGACAGATGGACAGGCAGATGGAGGTGATACACAGGTGGCTGGGTGGGTGGGGGAACAGACAGATAGGAAGGTAGGTAGGTAGGTACAGGGAGGTCAATGGAAACCTGCTGTCTGTGAATGCAGGTCTCTTCTTGGATGCTCACTGTCCCTGTCCCCTTCCTTGTCTTCTCTAAGTGACACACCGGGAGCCATGTTTCCTTGATGGCAGTGAACCTAGGTCAGTGATCATGTCTGTGTGCTCCACCTGGTGGCTGTGTATTGGAAATGCAGCGATTCTGAGAACTGGGGGTCCTGCGGCTGCTGCTGTGCCCACTGCCCCCCTGAACTGACCTGCGCCTGACATCCAGCACCGGGGGCGGCGTGTGCAGCCACCGAGGAGTCCGCGTGGTAAGGGGATGCTGGCGCTCAGGAGCCCAGGGTTCTGGTGATGCAGGAACTCCTCTCAGGGACCTCTGAAGCTGCCACAGTTTCACAGAGGGGGATGTGGCACTTTAAACCTGGCCGTGATCCAGGTAGCTGAAGGACCTGGGGACAGTACTGTCCTGTTAAAGCTCTCAGTTTCTCATTGTGGAACATCTAAGTGCCTGGAGCCCTCACACTTTATGAAAAGCACAGCTGACCGGGTACCTGGGGGCTGTACCATGTCCACATGTCCTGTGCTCTGTGTCCTGGAAGGAGCCGACACCCAGGCGTGAAAGTGGACCACCTGGTGCATCACCTGGGATGCCGGAGCCGCGGTGTGTCCAAGCCAGGGTGTCCGCGCCTGCGCCCCTAGCAGGGCCCAGCGCCCAGGCCAGGGTGTCCTGAGGGTGTGCGGGTGGCCAGGGTGTCCTGAGGGTGTGTGGGTGGCCAGGGCTGTGATAAGTGGGTGGACGTCTGACGAGGAGGGCGTGAGCCCACGAGGTACAGGGCCTTCAGGGAGGGAGCCCCACACGCCTGCAGCCTGCGTGGACGTCCTTCCACACCTCCCAACGTCCAGGCCACCGCGTGACCCCTTTCTGGTTGCTCACCCTGCAGCTCACTCTGCTGCGGGGACGGCTCACGGCTCAGGTGTGTCCCTGAGAGGGGCGTGCTCTGGAAGCCAGGTCCCCAGTGTGGGGCTGAGGTGGCCCCAGCCCAGGTGGGGCCTGTGGGGATGATCAAGTCTGGGGGCTCTACCCTGGAGGGGACCAGTGCAGGTCTCGGGGGCTGAATTAGTTCCCTCAAGATGGAGCTGTCATAAGAGGAGCCTGCCTGGCCTCACAGCACCACAGGTCTCTTCCAGGGCCCCATTGTGTGACACCATCCACCATCGGGCCCCCTCAGAGCAGGGCAAACTCAGCTCCTCCAGAGCTGTGGCCTGCACAAACCTCTTTCCTCAACCAGGCAGCCAGCCTCAGGTATCTTATTACAGAAACAGAATGGATCGACAAGGGGCCTGAGAAGTCACGGCACTGCCTCACTGTGATTCTGAACATACACCGGGGAAGTGACTGAGTGAACTCCACTGCTAACTCCTTCCTCGAGGAGAAGTCATATTCTGAGAGCTTAACGCTGCCTCCCATTTCCTGTCCTGACCCTCATGAGACATTTCAGGGCTCAGGACAGAGGGAGGTTTAGGCCGAGGGCTCCTTCTTGCTGGGGGTCTCTCTCCACGCTGGGATCTGCACACTGCAGTCCATGACCAGGTCTCTTCCTCTCTGCTTCTGCACAAGATTGTGCAGAGCCAGGCCACCCTCTGTGATCCTCCATGCCCCTCAGTGCCACAGCACACGGCTGAGTAGCTGGGGGTGGGGCACATGGCGCAGGGAGCCTGTGAGTGGACTCTCCACATGGCCCAGGACGCCTGTGAGTGGACTCTCCACATGGCTCAGGACGCCTGCTAGTGGGCTCTCCACATGGCCCAGGATGCCTGAGAGCGGACTCTCCACATGGCCCAGGGCGCCTGTGAGCGGGCTCTCCACATGGCCCAGGGCACCTGAGAGTGGGCTCTCCACATGGCCCAGGGCGCCTGAGAGCGGGCTCTCCACATGGCCCAGGGCGCCTGAGAGCGGGCTCTCCACATGGCCCAGGGCGCCTGAGAGTGGACTCTCCACATGGCCCAGGGCGCCTGAGAGCGGGCTCTCCACATGGCTCAGGACGCCTGAGAGTGGACTCTCCACATGGCCCAGGGCGCCTGAGAGCGGGCTCTCCACATGGCCCAGGGCGCCTGAGAGCGGGCTCTCCACATATGGCCCAGGGCGCCTGTGAGCGGGCTCTCCACATGGCCCAGGGCGCCTGAGAGTGGACTCTCCACATGGCCCAGGGCGCCTGAGAGCGGGCTCTCCACATGGCCCAGGGCGCCTGAGAGCGGACTCTCCACATGGCCCAGGGCGCCTGAGAGTGGACTCTCCACATGGCCCAGGATGCCTGAGAGCGGACTCTCCACATGGCCCAGGGCACCTGAGAGTGGGCTCTCCACATGGCCCAGGGCGCCTGAGAGCGGGCTCTCCACATGGCCCAGGGCGCCTGAGAGCGGGCTCTCCACATGGCCCAGGGCGCCTGAGAGTGGACTCTCCACATGGCCCAGGGCGCCTGAGAGCGGGCTCTCCACATGGCTCAGGACGCCTGAGAGTGGACTCTCCACATGGCCCAGGGCGCCTGAGAGCGGGCTCTCCACATGGCCCAGGGCGCCTGAGAGCGGGCTCTCCACATATGGCCCAGGGCGCCTGTGAGCGGGCTCTCCACATGGCCCAGGGCGCCTGAGAGTGGACTCTCCACATGGCCCAGGGCGCCTGAGAGCGGGCTCTCCACATGGCCCAGGGCGCCTGAGAGCGGGCTCTCCACATGGCCCAGGGCGCCTGAGAGCGGGCTCTCCACATGGCCCAGGGCGCCTGAGAGCGGGCTCTCCACATGGCCCAGGGCGCCTGAGAGCGGGCTCTCCACATGGCCCAGGGCGCCTGAGAGCGGGCTCTCCACATGGCCCAGGGCGCCTGAGAGCGGGCTCTCCACATGGCCCAGGGGGCCTGAGAGCGGGCTCTCCACATGGCCCAGGGCGCCTGAGAGCGGGCTCTCCACATGGCCCAGGGCGCCTGAGAGCGGGCTCTCCACATGGCCCAGGGGGCCTGAGAGTGGGCTCTCCACATGGCCCAGGGCGCCTGAGAGCGGGCTCTCCACATATGGCCCAGGGCGCCTGAGAGCGGACTCTCCACATATGGCCCAGGGCGCCTGAGAGCGGACTCTCCACATATGGCCCAGGGCGCCTGTGAGCGGGCTCTCCACATATGGCCCAGGATGCCTGAGAGCGGACTCTCCACATATGGCCCAGGATGCCTGAGAGCGGACTCTCCACATGGCCCAGGGCGCCTGAGAGCGGGCTCTCCACATGGCCCAGGGCGCCTGAGAGCGGGCTCTCCACATGGCCCAGGGCGCCTGAGAGCGGGCTCTCCACATGGCCCAGGGCGCCTGAGAGCGGGCTCTCCACATGGCCCAGGGCGCCTGAGAGCGGGCTCTCCACATGGCCCAGGGCGCCTGAGAGCGGGCTCTCCACATGGCCCAGGGGGCCTGAGAGCGGGCTCTCCACATGGCCCAGGAGGCCTGTGATGGACTCTCCACATGGCCCAGGGCGCCTGTGAGCGGGCTCTCCACATGGCCCAGGAGGCCTGTGATGGACTCTCCACATGGCCCAGGGCGCCTGAGAGCGGACTCTCCACATATGGCCCAGGGCGCCTGCGAGCGGACTCTCTACATATGGCCCAGGGCGCCTGAGAGCGGACTCTCCACATGGCCCAGGGTGCCTGCGAGCGGGCTCTCCACATGGCCCAGGGCGCCTGAGAGCGGACTCTCCACATATGGCCCAGGGCGCCTGTGAGTGGACTCTCCACATGGCCCAGGATGCCTGTGATGGACTCTCCACATGGCCCAGGGCGCCTGAGAGCGGACTCTCCACATATGGCCCAGGGCGCCTGTGAGCGGGCTCTCCACATGGCCCAGGGCGCCTGAGAGCGGGCTCTCCACATGGCCCAGGGCGCCTGAGAGCGGCTCTCCACATGGCCCAGGGCGCCTGTGATGGACTCTCCACATGGCCCAGGGCGCCTGAGAGCGGGCTCTCCACATGGCCCAGGGCGCCTGAGAGCGGGCTCTCCACATGGCCCAGGGCGCCTGAGAGCGGCTCTCCACATATGGCCCAGGGCGCCTGAGAGCGGGCTCTCCACATATGGCCCAGGGCGCCTGTGAGCGGGCTCTCCACATGGCCCAGGGCGCCTGAGAGCGGGCTCTCCACATGGCCCAGGGCGCCTGAGAGAGGGCTCTCCACATGGCCCAGGGCGCCTGAGAGCGGGCTCTCCACATGGCCCAGGGCGCCTGAGAGCGGGCTCTCCACATGGCCCAGGGCGCCTGAGAGCGGACTCTCCACATGGCCCAGGGCGCCTGAGAGCGGGCTCTCCACATATGGCCCAGGGCGCCTGCGAGCGGACTCTCCACATGGCCCAGGGCGCCTGCGAGCGGACTCTCCACATGGCCCAGGGCGCCTGTGAGCGGGCTCTCCACATGGCCCAGGATGCCTGTGATGGACTCTCCACATGGCCCAGGGCGCCTGAGAGCGGACTCTCCACATATGGCCCAGGGCGCCTGTGAGCGGGCTCTCCACATGGCCCAGGGCGCCTGAGAGCGGACTCTCCACATGGCCCAGGGCGCCTGAGAGCGGGCTCTCCACATGGCCCAGGGCGCCTGAGAGCGGACTCTGCACATGGCCCAGGGCGCCTGAGAGCGGGCTCTCCACATATGGCCCAGGGCGCCTGCGAGCGGACTCTCCACATGGCCCAGGGCGCCTGAGAGCGGACTCTCCACATGGCCCAGGGCGCCTGTGAGCGGGCTCTCCACATGGCCCAGGATGCCTGTGATGGACTCTCCACATGGCCCAGGGCGCCTGAGAGCGGACTCTCCACATATGGCCCAGGGCGCCTGTGAGCGGGCTCTCCACATGGCCCAGGGCGCCTGAGAGCGGACTCTCCACATGGCCCAGGGCGCCTGCGAGTGGACTCTCCACATGGCCCAGGGTGCCTGTGAGCGGGCTCTCCACATGGCCCAGGGCGCCTGAGAGCGGACTCTCCACATATGGCCCAGGGTGCCTGCGAGTGGACTCTCCACATGGCCCAGGGCGCCTGTGATGGACTCTCCACATGGCCCAGGGTCGGCCTGGGTCTCCTGTAGGGACAGGGAGAGCTCGCTGGCCACGTGGGGTGGGCGGGACCTGAGGGCACTGCCCCTCCTAAGATGTCTGCCTCTGCCTTCTGTGCCTGTCACAGGAGGGTCCTCAGAGGGTGGGTGGGAGCTAATAGTAGTGCGCTGGCCTCTGCAGAGCGCGCAGGTGAAGCGCCCTGGGCAAAGCCGCTGCCATGTTACCCTGGGATCCAGGCCAGGACGGTGCCAGCTCTGGGAAGAGGGAGGGCAAGTCGCTCGGCGGCCGCCACCCTGCAGCTGCTGGGGACTGGAGCTCCCTGCACCTACGCTGCTGAGCTGGTGGCTGCTGGAGGAGGGTGTGGGCACCACAGAGCAGGAGCCCCTGACCCCTGTTCCCAGGGAGCACCGGCCCTGGAAGAAGACGGACGAGCCATGGCTGCTGGGACTTGGTGTTTGGCTGAGCAAAGTGCGTCTGTCACCTCAAGGGGAGCTATTGACTGATGTGTGGCTCAAGATAAAATTCACACTTTAAACTGGAACTCAAATTCTCAGACACTGGCTCCTGCCACTGTGCACTTGAACTTGACCTTCCCCATCCTGAGGGAGACGTTCTGAGGGGCACGGACAGTGACGACCACCGGCTTCAGGGTGCTGTGTGTGAATCGCCTGGCCTCTGGGAGACCTGCATAACCCTGACAGGTTTAAGGGTACGGGAGCCCGTGACAAATCCTGCCAGGGCGAGACACGTTCCAGGCAACACAGACGGACCAAATTCAATATGAGCCAAAGAAGTTCCCTGAAGGGAGCGCGGTCTCCATGTGAAAACTTGCCTTTAGCCTCGTACCAGAAAGACTCCTACAACGGGAGGCTGATGAGAAGCTCCCCTCCCTGTGGTGCCTCCGTGGGTCCGGGGCTGACTTGAGCCCCAGCCGTGCATCCAGCAGGCTGCAGGCCAGGCCCGTGGA